>NW_027518270.1:234639-262973 GCF_023851605.1 Tamandua tetradactyla
CTGGGATGAATCCTACTTGGTCATGATGTATAATTCTTTTAATGTCTGTTGATACGATTTGCTAGAATTTTATTGAGGATTTTTGCATCTGTATTCATTAGAGAGATTGGTCTGTAGTTTTCTTTTTTTGTAATATCTTTGCCTGGTTTTGGTATGAGGTGATGTTGGCTTCATAGAATGAATTAGGTAGTTTTCCCTCACTTCGATTTTTTTGAAGAGTTTGAGGAGAGTAGGTACTAATTCTTTCTGGAATGTTGATAGAATTCACATTGAAGCGTCTGTCCTGGACTTTTCTTTTTAGGGAGCTTTTGAATAACTAATTCAATCTCTTTACTTGTGATTGGTTTGTTGAGGTCGTCTATTTCTTCTTGAGTCAAAGTTGGTTGTTCATGTCTTTCCAGGAACCTGTCCATTTCATCTAAATTGTTGTAATTATTAGCGTAAAGTTGTTCATAGTATCCTGTTATTACCTCCTTTTATTTCTGTGAGGTCAGTAGTTATGTCTCCTCTTCCATTTCTGATCTTATTTATTTGCATCCTCTCTCTTCTCTTTTTGTCAATCTTGCTAAGGGCCCATCAACTTATTGATTTTCTCGTAGAACCAACTTCTGGCCTTATTGATTTTCTCGATTGTTTTCATGTTTCAATTTCATTTATTTGTGCTCTAATCTTTGTTATTTCTTTCCTTTGCTTGCTTTGGGTTAGCTTGCTGTTCTTTCTCCAGTTCTTCCCAATGATAGTTAATTCCTGAATTTTTGCCTTTTCTTCTTTTCTGATATAGGCATTTAGAGCAATAATTCCCTCTTAGCACTGCCTTTGCTGCTCCCATAAGTTTTGATATGTTGTGTTTTCATTTTCATTCGCCTCGAGGTATTTGCTAATTTCCCTTGCAATTTCTTCTTTGACCCATCGTTGTTTAGGAGTGTGTTGTTGAGCCTCCACGTATTTGTGAATTTTCTGGCACTCTGCCTATTATTGATTTCCAACATCATTCCTTATGGTCCGAGAAAGTGTTTGTAAGATTTCAATCTTTTTAAATTTGTTAAGACTTGCTTTGACCCAGCATATGTCTATCTTTGAGAATGATCCATGAGCACTTGAGAAAAAGGTGTATCCTGCTGTTGTGGGATGTAATGTCCTATAAATGTCTATAAGTCTAGTTCATTATAGTAAATCATTCTCTATTTCTTTGTTGATCCTCTGTCTAGATGTTCTGTCCCTTGATGAGAGTGGTGAGTTGAAGTCTCCAACTATTATGTATATGAGTCTATTTCCCTTTTCAATGTTGCAGTATATTCCTCACATATTTGGGCATCTGATTCGGTGCGTAAATATTTATGATTTTATGTCATCTTGTTTAATTGTTCCTTTTATTAGTATATAGTGTCCTTCTTTGTCTCTTTTAACTGTTTTACATTTGAAGTCTAATTGTTGGATATTAGTATAGCCACTCCTGCTCTTTCTGTTGTTATTTGCATGAAATATCTTTTCCCAACCTTTCACTTTCACCTATTTTATCTTTGGTCTAAGATGTGTTTCCTGTAACAGCATATAGAAGGATCCTGTTTTTTAATCCATTCTGCCAATCTATGTCTTTTGATTGGGAATTCAGTCCATTGACATTTAGTGTTATACTGTTTGGATAATATTTCTCTAACATTGCCTTTTGTATTATATATCATATCTGATTTTCCTTCTTTCTACACTCTTTCCATATCTCTCTCTTCTGTCTTTTTGTATCTGACTCTAGTGCTTCCTTTAGTATTTCTTGCAGAGCTGGTCTCTTGGTCACAAATTCTTTCAGTGACTTTTTGTCTGAGAATGTTTAATTTCTCCCTCATTTTTGAAGGATAATTTTGCTGGAATAGGATCTTGGTTGCAGTTTTCTCTTTTAGTATTTTAAATATATCATCCCACTGTCTTCTAGCTTCCATGGTTTCTGCTGAGAAATCTACACAAAGTCTTATTGGGTTTCCCTTGTATGTAATGGATTGTTTTTTCTCTTGCTGCTTTCAAGATCTTCTCTTCTCTTTGACCTCTGACATTCTAACTAGTAAGTGTCTTGGAGAACGCCTATTTGGGTCTAATCTCTTTGGGGTGCGCTGCACTTCTTGGATCTGTAATTTTAGGTCTTTCATAAGAGTTGGGAAATTTTCATGATAATTTCTTCCATAGTTTTCTCCTCCTTTTCCCTTCTCTTCTCCTTCTGGACACCCACAACACGATATTTGTGCGGTTCATATTGTCCTTGAGTTCCCTGATACCCTGTTCAAATTTTTCCATTCTTTTCCCTATAGTTTCTGTTCTTTTTGGAATTCAGATGTCCATCCTCCAAATCACTAATTCTATCTTCTGTCTCTTTAAATCTATCATTGTAGCTATCCATTATTTTTTCTATGTTTGCTACTTATCCTTCACTTCCATAAGTTCTGCGATTTGTTTTTTCAGTTTTTCTATTTCTTCTTATGTTCAGCCCATGTCCTCTTCATGTCCTCCCTCAATTTATCGATTTCATTTTTGAAGAGGTTTTCCATTTCTGTTCGTAATTCAGCATTAGTTGTCTCAGCTCTTGTGTCTCATTTGACTATTGGTTTGTTCCTTGACTGAGCCATATCTCAATCTTTTGAGCGTGGACAGTTATCTTCTGCTGCTGGCGTCTGGGCATTTATTCAGATTTCTCTTGGTGTTGGACCCAGCAAGGTTGTAATATTTTTCTGTGAAATCTCTAGGTTCTGTTTTTCTTATCCTGCGCAGTAGGTGGCGCTCGTGGCACACGTTTGTCTGCGGGTCCCACCAGTAAAAGGTGCTGTGGGACCTTAAACTTTGGAAAACTGTCGCCGTCCTGGGGGTTCGCTAGCCGAAGCGGCTTGAGCCGGCCCGGGGTCCGAACGCAGGGAGGGTGTCCGAACGCAGGGAGGGTTGCTGGTCGTGCAGCCAGGGAAAGAGCCCGTCCGAATTTCCTGGTCGGCCCTGGGCAACAAGCGTGGTGGGAGGGCGCCAGCGGCAGCGGCCCGCCCGAGAGAGTGCACGTTCCCCGGGAGTCACGGGTTTGGAAGGGGCCTCCCCCACCCTCACCGTCTCCGCGGGCTGGGGATCCGATCCAATTCTCTCAGTTCGTCCGGGGGCTGCGCGTGGTGTGGGCACCAGTCGCCTTGTTTCAGGGGACCGCCTCTCCAATTCTCCCAGCCGCCTGGGAAGGGGAAGGGAGTAACTCCGGCCGCTTGCCACCCCGCCCGGTAAGGCCCCGCGCGCCTCGGCGATCTCACCCGAGCTGCTTCTCACAGCCAGCCAGCCGTTCCAGATGGGGTACGCTGTCTTTTTTATCTCTGTTGTGGCTTTGGGCGCTTTCTGTATCGTTTCTACTCCCCTAGTAGGTGTCCTGGAGAAGAAACTAAGATCCGCGCGTCTTACTAAGCCGCCATCTTCCAGGAAGTCCGGTTATCAGCTTTCTTGAACCAAGGTATCTTTACCTGAATGTCTTAGATTGGACATAAAATATGTCCATAAACATATTTTAACTGGACAACTTCACAGTCTTTAAAACTGTAAACTAGCAACTTGTTAAATTCCCCTTTTAAAAGCCTTCCTTTTGATTCATCATGTCACCTAGCAAAGTAGAACAAATTTTGGCATCAGAGAAGTGGGGTGCTACAATTTAAAAATACCAAACATGTAGGAGTGGCTTTTAAAATGGATAAGGGGAAGATTCTGGAAGAGTTGTGAGCAGCTTGATAGAGAAGGCCTAGAATGCTTTGAAAAGACTGTTGGTAAAAATGTGGACTCTAAAGATACTTCTGATAAGGCCTTAGACAGAAATGAAATATGTGTTATTGCAAACAGCAAAGAAGGTAGTCCTTGTTTTAAAATGGCAGATAATATGACAGAATTGACTTGTGGATTTGGATGGAAGGCAGATTTTAAAACCCATGAACTTGGTAATTTAGTAGAAGAGATTTCCAAATTAAATGTGGAAAGTGCAACATTGTTTCTCCTCACAGTTTATAGCAAAATGTAACAGGAAGGTGATAAGCTGAAAACTGAACTCTTGGGTACACAGAAACCAGATGTTGATTTTCTGGAAAATTCTGAGCTTCTGGAAAGGGAGCCCCCAGAGAATAGTGCCCCACATGAAGATTTAACCAAATGTGGAAACTACCAGCTATTGCAGAGAAAGACAGGATTGGACATGAAGTTATCCAAGACAGATTTGTAGAAACTTCTTATGTCTAATGGACATGATCTGAGACAATTTTACAGAAAGCCAGAGAAATTGTTGCAGGAGCTGTGTAAAAAGAACCACTGGCAGTCAGAACAGAGAGGGACAGAGAAGGGACACATTGGAGGAAAAATAACTTCAAAGGTAGAATCATGGAGGCTGAGGTCTGAAGTCCAGGAGCCTCAGGCTAGGAGAGTGGACCCATCCAAGCATGTGCAGAGGGTGACTTTACCCCAAAGGAAGAGGATGGGCCTTCCACCTCATTGCAGTTGAAGTGTGGTGATGCCTCAGGCCTGGGAGGGAGTGCAGCACAGTCTTTGGGGATTGGGGAGAGCAGGGCTGCCACCACATGGAAGGGTTGAGTGTGTACCTTGAAGCTTGCAGTGAGGCTGGGTGTGTTCCTGATGCTTAGAGAGGGTGGAGTTGAGCAAAAGGTGGCCTTTCCAGTGTCTCCAAAGGTTGAGTTCAGAGAGGCAAGCATAGGCCTGTAAAAACGGTGGGACTGCTGCTGTCTAAAGCCTCAAAGATAAATGACTCTCAGATTTGAAATCTAATGGAATTTGCTCTACAGGTTTTTGAGACTGCTTGGGTCCTGTGACCCATGCATTCCTTCCTCCCTATGGAAATGGGTACATATATCCTATGACTGTTTCTCCTTTGTATGTTGGCAGCAGATAACTTGTTTGAGTTTCACAGGTCCAGACCCAGAAGAAAATTTTGCCTTACAACTGTCCAAGCCTGTAGCTGACTTTTATGAGTCTTTTACTGGTTTTAACCTTGTATTGTATTTGTAATGTTACTGAAATGGTTTAAGGTTCTCTGACATTCTAATGGAATGAATGTATTTTCTATATGGGGAAAACATGTCTTTTTTAGGGTCCAGAGGGTGGAATGTGCCAGTTTGAAAGGATTTATGTGCCCTAGAAAAGCAAAAAACATGTTTTAATCCTAGCCAATGTTGTGAGAACAACAGTTTGTTCTAATTCTTATTCAGTACTGTAGGTTGGAAATTTAAACAGCAAACTTGAACAATCACCATTCCAGAGGCCAGGATAAATATAACTTTAGCTCAGATCCTTGAATACCTTCTAAATGAGATTAGAATATTGTTCTAGTTTGTTAGCTGCCAGGATACAATATCCCAGAGATGGAACAGCTTTTAAAAAGGAGAATTTCATAAATTGCTAGTTTACAGTTCTAAGGCTGTGAAATTGTCTTAATTAAAACAAGTCTATAGAAATGTCCAATCTAAGGCATCCAGATAAAGATACCTTGGTTCAAGAGGGTGATGACATTCAGCATTTCTCTCTCAGTTGGTGGGGCACATGGCAAATGTGGGTCTGCTAGCTTTTTCTCCAGGCCTCCTGCTTCATGAAGCTCCTTGGGAGGCATTTTTCTTCTTCACCTCCAAAGGTCACTGGCTGGTGGACTTTCTGCTTCATGTGGCTATGTCATTCTGAAGCATTCCCCAAAATGCTTCTTCTTTTAAAAGATTCCACTAAACTAATCAAGCTCTATACAGAATGGGTGGAAATATGTCTCCATCTAACCAAGTATAATACTTACAAATGATTGACCACATTTCCATGAAGATAACCTAATCAAGTTTCCAACTCATGGTGCTGAATAGAGATTAGAAGAAACTATTGCTCCTACTAGATTGATTAGGATCCAAGCATGGCTTTTCTAGGGCACATAAATCCTTTCAAACTAGCACAAATATCTATGCCCATCTGCTGAAAATACACAGCTAATTTCAGTAAAAAGGAGTATTCCTTACTCCCCAGCAGCTGCATAGTCAACAGCTCAGTGAGAATTGTCTTCCTCTGAGTTTATACTCATAACAAGATAAGCACTATGTAAGCAAAATTGAGAATGTAGAAAGAAGCTATTAGATTCTGGACTTATCATTGACTTCCAGACACAACTCTCATGACTTCTAATCCTCCACTTGGGAATAACCCCAATCCAATAAACAGGAACATGAAATATGCTCTGAGAGAATAACTTCTTTGTACAGAAAAGATGAAAATCATTGAGTTCTATATCTTCATCAGCCCATGATTTTCAGAGATTTTCCATTCCCTTCCTGACTCAAAACATTGGTCTACACATTCAAAGAAATCACTGTGGAATTTCTCAGCTATCAATAAGTCTGGCTTCTGAAATATCCACCCACATCTTCTCAACCCTCACCCCTGTCCTACTTTGCCTTGTAGCTGTTCTTCTAAGATTTTCCTGGCTCTTCTACATTAAATGTCTAATACTATCACTCTCTCAATACTTACTTATGATCTCATCCTGCTGGATTGGAATAACCAAGAAACTATGCATTTTATTATCAAAGACTTGTTCCACTTTGAGGGATCAATGGATGGCTGTTGTATTACAAATATATTCCTGAAAATCCCTTCCATCAAAAAGTCACATATGCACATGTGTCATAACATCTCATAATCCTGATAGGTTCAGGAGCCTCAAATTAAATAGAATTAAGGATCTGGAATAAAACCCATACCTCCTTTGAAATCAGTAAAATGGCAGTTGACATCTTATATTAATAGTTTTCAGTTGTAACATCTTTCATTTCATAATTTATAGATGTGGAAGATCTTCTATGCTTTAAATTTTTATTAACATTGTTAATAATTATATAATTATTTCATGGACAAATGATGATATTTTCTGAAAACAGTCAGATTAACTTTTGCATTTGTTCCTGAATGCACATAAACAACATTGTATTAAATGTGTTTGGAGAATTACATTTATTTAATCTTTAAATTAATCACATTGATTAAGGCAGATTTACCTATTTAACAAATTAAATGAAAAGAGCTTCAGGAACCTTAGAAAACCAGAAACTTTTCTAAGGCTTGTAATCTTAGAAAAGTAAATGGCTAGAAAAAGACACAGCCAGAGTTTAATTTTTTTCTGTTTGCTTCTCAATTTAAATTCCTTATGGATTACACCATTACCTGATTGCCATCTCTCATTTCAATAATCAGATGATCTACCTTATTGTGTAAATCTTCTTTTCATATAGTTTGTTCTCACAATTATGCCCCATTCCCAGGTTCCCTTCCAATGTGACAACTTTTATAAAATTGAATTCACAACCCAAACATAAACTTCTGGCTCACCTGATGTTTACTGTCCAACATAACCTACACTTACTGACATCAATATATATTTACTGAGAACAATATTTCTCATGTCCTGCCCTGTCCCTGCTCCACACAGTGATGACTAAGATGTTGAACCAGGTTTAAACACTGAGTTCCTTTCCTTCAGGTCACTCATAAAATGTGTCATTATTCATGTATTAGTTCATTTGCCTGTGCTTCCTAGTAGTCTAAATTCATGAATTTATTCCTTGAATGATTTTAGGCAAGGTTCCCTGAGAAAAGTACCAATGAATTTTGAATCTAGATAAAGTTTTTGTCCACTATAACCTAACCTGATCGGACTTTCCTTTTTGTTTAAAATTCTCTTCCTTATAAAACAGAGTACAAACAGGCCAAAATTGCAAGTAAATCAATACTTACTGATGATGCTTTCATCAAATTCCACACTCAGAGGTTCTTTATCAGTCTAGAAGAGGTAACATTTTCATGGAGGACTCTCCTTTAATGCAGCTGAAAATGTGATCAGTCTATAATCCAAAACATACTCTCATTAATTCAGATGAAAGGTACATATAATCAACACATGCCTTTTTTAACACCATCATTACCATCAAATTACATAAATTATGCAGATATCCTTTCATTCCTCCTAAAATACAAAAAGCAACCTATATTTCTTTTCCCAGAGAACTCACTCTTCAATGATTTTTATATGCTGTGTAAGTACTCTGGTGAATCTACAGGTAGAAGGGCTCTACTAGTCTTAATGTATAAAAGGGCTTGTAATCAACCATCACTTCTAAGGATGTGAACATTGGTGTAGTCTATATAAGATAAATATTTTTGCTAAAAAATATATACTCAAATAAAAATACATTCATTTGCTTTTTTTTGCATGGGCAGGCAAATGTCATACATATGGAATCATGCAGAATGAGGCATTTTGACTGTGACTTATTTTTCACTTAGCATTATGTATTTGAGATCCATCCTTGCTGTATGTATAATGTTGCTGAGTGGTGTTTCATTGTATGAATGTACCACAGTTTAACCATTCACCAGTTGAAGGATTCTTAAATTATTTCCCAATTTGGGGCAATTATGCATAAGGCTGCTATAAACATTTGTATACAGATTTGTTTGTTAACCTAGGTTTTCATTTCTTTAAGATAAATGGTTAGATGTGATAATTTGGGTCATATGATATATATGATACATGTATGTTTAACATTTCAACTATCAGACTTATTCCAAGTTTATGTGCAATTTTACATTTTTACCAGTGATGTATGAGAGTTTCAGTTGCTCTCCATTTCAGCCAAAATTTGGTATTATAAATTTTTAAAAAAAACCAATCTAGAGTAGTGCAACAGTGGCTCAGTTGCAGAATTTTTGGCTGCCATGCTGGAGGCTTGAGGTTTCCCTTTCATCTGGGAAGGCACATGGTTATGTCTGCTAGCTTTCTCTCCTTGATACTCCTTTCAAATGGATTCTGGATTTCAGAGAGCTTCCCAAGGGGTATTTTCTTTCTGCGCAAGTGTTTCTCTCCATGTTGGCTCTGAAGCATTTTCTAAATTGGTTCTCTCTTAAAAGACACTAGTAGGTGACCCAGCTTGAATGTATGGAGCCACATCTCCATGGAAACAACTTAATTAAATGTCCCACCCACAATTGGGTCGTTTAACTCTCCATGGATGCACCTTAATAAAAAATAATCTACCCAACAGATGAGTAAAACTTAAGGACATAAATAATTGCATAATGGGTGGGATGAGGGATGAAAAATTTGGGTAGATTGTAATAGTAGTGGTAAATGAGGAGGGGGTAAGGGTATGGAATTTATGATTTTTTCTTCTCATGTCTTTTTCTGAAGTGATGCAGATATTCTAAAGCTAATCATCATGATGAATACACAACTATGTGATGATTAAAAAACTGAATGTAGTGATCTATTATATGATGATACTGTGAACCTTCAATTGTATACTCTGGATAGATTGTATGCTGTGTGAATACATCTCAGTAAAATTGCATAAAAAGTGATTCAGCCCCCAAATTTTGAATTGGGATTAAAGAACATGGTTTTTTTGGGGGGGTACACAACAATTCAAAGCAGCAAGTCCTACCCTCTGAACCTCAAGGAAAACAAATATTCTTTCCATATATAAAACACACTCACTCCACTACAATATCACAAACCCTTAAAGCATTTTCATAACAATACAAATGGAATACAAAGTCAGAACCAGTTAAAAAAACTCATCAAATTTAGTTATAGGCAGTCTGTCCCAAGGCAAAATTCTCCCCTGGCTCTGGACCTGTAAACTCAGAACAAGTTCTCTATTGCCAACATTTACAAGAGGCACAGTGATATGGTCAACATTATCATTTCTATTGGGAAGAATTCAAGGACAATAAAGTTCACTGACCCAAGCAGTTTCAAAAATCTACAGGGCAAACTACATTAGATTTCAAAGTCTGAGAGCCATTTATCCTCAGGGCTTTAGAAAGCAGCAGTCCCACCCTTTCTAAGAGAGTAGAAACATTGCCCTCTTCAAACACTGAGATGAAGGGTACAACCTTGGGGGACACTTGGGAGAGCACAATTTTCTGATTTCCACCCTCAACAAGAATTGGGAGAGCACCTGGGTTCTCTGTCATCTCTGGAGCACACTCTAACCCCCTCTTAAAAATAGAGGAGCAGCAAGGCTCTCCCCAAACCACAAGGAATAAGCTCCACCCTCTCTGAGGCCCAGTCACCAAAACTCTTCCTGAACATTGAGGCAGAAGATCTGCCCTCTGCTTTTAGGGCAAACTCACACTCTCCAAATGCATGGAGACCTGTTTTCCTGGCCTGAGTTTTCTTGGTTTTTGACCTTAGCTTTCATGGTTCTGCCTTTGAAGTTATTTTTCCTTCAATCTGTCCCTTTTCTGTCCCTTTGAGTGCAGACTGGCTAGGTAAAGACAACTCTTATTAATCAATAGTCAACCCTTGTTGATTTTCTAGGCAACGTAAGCCTTCTCTATAATGTAAGCCTTCTCTATAAAGGCCATCACAAGTCTTCCAGAATCCCCTCTTATCCATTTAAAAAACCATTTCAAAAATATTTGGCATTTGAAAACCACTGATGTCTACATCTCTTGTACCAATAACTGTTTCAGTTTGTTAATTGTGTTAGAAATGCAATATACCAGAAATGGTTTGGATTTTATAAAGATAATTTATTAATTTACAAGACTACTGTTCAAGGCCATAAAATGACCAAACTAAGGTATCTAGAGAAAGATCTCTTGACTCAAAAAAGGGCTGATGATGTTCAGGGTTTCTCTGTCAGCTGGGAAGGCAATGGGTGATGTCTGATAGTTTTCTTTCCTGAGGCACACAACAGTTTAAGACTGGCAAAGAGGAATTCATTGCTGTTTGCCAATTTGAAAAAGGAGCAATAAAATTTATATAGTTCAACAAACATGAAGAATATAGTTCAATATATTAATGTGTTGTGTGCCAAATTAATATGAATAAATTCTGCCCAAAATTCACACCAAATACACTGACAACATTGATAAACTGATTCTATTATTTATTTGAAAGACATAAAGTCAAGAATGCTGCCATTGAACTCTTTGCTTTAGTCCCTGCTGGGTACTTCTTGCTGTTTATGATCAGGGTCTGACAGGCAAGAATAGGGATCCCTTTCTTGGTAAGAGTGATTAATTTGATCAGGGGGAAGAAGGTATGCTGTTATATTACACAAGGAAGGAAGAATATGTTTGGAACCTATATGATTTACTTAGGTACCTCTCTATATTCTCCTCTCAAAAGTTGTCAATAAATGGAAAATTTTTGCAAACCCTGCCTGAGCAAGGAATTATGACAAAGATATCTGACCCATCAAGGGTAATACTTAAGACTGAAAGAGGTGTCATGTGGTAGTGAGGGAAATATAGAATGTACAAGGTAGAAGGATACTGATTGGCCCCAAGAACACCTGAAGTCATGGTAGCATTATGTGTAAATATACTTCCTCTTGCAGACTCCTTCAGGAAGAGAGGCCTGGGGTAACACCTCCATGAATAAAGATAGATCCATGTAAGACAAGAGATGAACTGGATGGACATGTAAATGGTCCACCAAAATCCTTCTTATGTGAAAAATTTCTTGCTCGGCTTCTGAATGTTATCCACACTCTGACAATGTCCTTTATTTGTGTGGATATTTGAGGATTGACTCACCTGCAGAAAACCATATGCCATAAAGTCACACATTCCCAGGGTGATTGATGAAGACCAGGATATGTAGTTATGGCCATTCTAGTTCATGGCTTATATACTGGGCCATGTCAGTAATAAGGTTGCTTTGTAGATTCAATTTTCCCTCTGCCCAGGATTTCTTTCTCTCCTCTCCTTTCCACCACATTTATCCCAAGAGCACTTCCAAATAAATATCCTACATATTATGTTCTGGGAATCTAACCTGTGAGAACAGTCAAAATTGTCTGGAGAAAAAAGAAGGTTTCATAAGCAGGAATTACTCAAATTCTGCTGAGGAGGAAATAAGATGAGGGTGAAAAATCTCACAAAACTGCTATATTGATGAAAATATTACTATCATCATAACTGATGTCCATGAATTTATGGGAAAAAAGACTCAGATTGGAGAGGGTGATAAGGGTGGGATGAGGAGAGAATCTGATGTATGGACTCTGCTCTCAACTTGCACTGAAAAGTATATGAGAGGTCAGCAGCTGTAAATAAAAGTTCAAAAATGTTTTAACTGCTCATCAAGTTTCAGAATGAAGATTTTAGAACATGTTGAAATTCAAAGAGCCTGGATCAGATTTTAGATGGAGTAGATTCTAAGATAAAATATATTATTTACAAATAATGACATAAATTCGTGATACTTTAGCAAGGGATGGAAATCAAACACAAAGTTAGAAGTAAAGAAGTCAACTGGGATAAAGGATGATGCCTCAGCTTCTATAAAGAGATGCCAGCAGAAGAATATTTCCAAATTTAATGGCTCAAAATACCTACCTCAAAACCTCCTATTTTGTTTCTCAAATAGATTTCAAATGAGCTGTTGAATTTGAGTGGAAAGGTAAGAATGTGGAGATTCATAGACATGGCAAGGGTGTAAAAGAGTATTTATTAAGTCTGGGGAATGGAATTGACCTGAAAGACCTAACGTGATTGCCTAAAATTTTTGAGCAATGCCCCAGATAACCTGATGTCACAGCCTCATATACAGGGGAATAATTACAATGTAACTTAGTAAAAGAGTTTCCCCCTGGGATCCAGAAACTTCAATCTAGAAGGGCCTTTCTCTGCAGTAAAAATTGTTTCTCAGGGCCAATACAGCTTGGAAACTTTCAATACACCACTTAGGGGGCCTCAACAATTGGCAGTTGTTACAGCGGGTGGTGTACACCTAATGCTAAGATACACCAGAAATAAGCATGCTAATAAACAGCAATGGAACTTTGAGACTGAGTGTATCTCAAGGCCAAGACTGAATATAATGATCCCTGTGGTCAAATGCAACTCATGCTTGTACATTCCCAGGATAAATTCAAGCATCACTAAATGTGACCTATTTGTGCCAAGGAAAACTTATTTCTTCATCTGAAAAATGTAGGTGGTATTTTAACCAACTTCTTATTCTGAATGGTAAAAAAATAGTTGATGTAGAGTGATTTGAATTAAGCTCAATAAAGATATTCAATTAACATGTTTATTTATAATAACAGCAATGAATTATTATTTAAGGTTTAGACAAATAATATTTTCTGAGTTCTGGGAGTGATCAGTCAGGCCCTCTTTATGAGAAGTATGAAGTTTGAGTCTAACATATTGCATCAAATTAGAAAACATTGTATTCAGATTGAACAGAATTACGTGGAAATGTGTGAATCTTGATTAAAATATCTCAATCATAGGCAACAGAACAATCCTTAAAGAGGAAAAGGAAAACTCATAATTTTTCAAAACTTTGAAATAGTATCAAAGGTCTTTAAGTCCATGATATATTCCTTGAAAGAATAATTCTAACAAGTTTAAAAACCTCATATGATGAATTCAGAAAGTGTCAATGTTTTCCTGATAAATTCTACAATATTGAAAAATCTGAACAGTTTATTAAAATAGCTAAAAAGGGATAATCAAAATAAAAGTCATAGTTTAAACTAAGTAATCAAACAATATTCTTAATTATTTTAGATATGAAGCCTGGAAATAATTTTAATAAAATGGAAAATCTTTGAACTCATTTAATGGGTCCCCAAAGAGCATGAGACAAAAATATGCTTTGTATAATTGTTTATGAAAATTCATTGTCATTACTATGGCTTAAATTACATCCTAAAAGATTTTTAACCTGAAAATAGTCTTAAGTCCTGAAGATTTCAAACAATTGGAATCAAACAATTCTCTTTTTTTTGTCCCATCCTTGGCTATACCAGTTCAGGTGTTCACCAGTTCAGTTTGTGACAGTGAACATTAATGGTTTTTGTTTAATCACCAATGAAACTACCTCAGGAAACTCCCAGCCATTGCCCCACTAATTGATGGTATTTCTTGACTGGGAACTGACTTCTTCAGAGTTCCTCAAATACTTACAAGTGGTTTCCCTTAACATGACTCCTAAAAAATGGGCATTAATAAAGAACAAATGCCTAAATCAAAATATCTGTCATTCTTTCAACAGAGTTTCTGAGACTTTTCACATGCCACATGTGATATACAATCCTCAGATAAGCAGAATTGATACCTGTCCTTCTGGAGTACATTTGGGTCAAGAGGGTTAAGAAAAATGTATTACTAGTGGTGCATACTTCGGTGAAAACACAGGTTTTGTCAGGCTCTTGATAGGTAACAATGTTGGGCTTCAATGTTCAAACTATTAAAATCTAGGTGAGTATCTAAAGAAGGCCATGCAGGATATTGTTGTCATAAGGTGTCCCAGGAATAGGTGACTGTGAACAAGTCACTAATGCAGTAGAGCCTATGGCCACCCCACAGAACAAGTGAGATTATTCATGCACTGCTGAGATCAGGTACACACAAACTGCTTGGGAATAAACATAGCTCCAATATCACCAAAAGATCCCTAAGGCCACCATTTCAGGTAAAGCAAGGAATTGAAATCTCTCTATGGGTAAACTGGCATAGTAGTAAAGCACTTATGGCCTAAATTCAGTAACTATGTGAGCTCATGGGTGGTTTTGAGACTGAAAATGTTTCATGACAATTCCAATCCTACTTCTACTTTCTTGCCACATCACTACCCATCTGTCTCCCTGATAGTCTCAATGTTGTGGGTCCCTGCAGGGGTGAAATGACAAAAGACATAGACTCATGATCCAAATTAGGAGCAACTACATCATATATTTATAAAGATTCTCATCCAATTCTTCAAGAACAACCAGAGACCCAAAACACTCTACCCTCCTGAAGAGGCACTGCATCCTGGTCTGAACTCTGCTGTGAAAACAATATACTAGTCAGACCCATGAGAAAAGATTACAAAATCCTGATTGGTATCATAATGAAGATGTAGGAGAAGATTGTGAAAATGAATACAGTTTCAGCATTGCCCTATTTCAGAAATATTGGCAAGTTCAGAAGATTCAAGGTTTACATGAAAAGAAACACAGATGACAAATATAAACATAATAAATGTAAACACAGATATCAGCATCCACACTTCATGAGAGAAAGCTTATAAAACTCTGAGAAAAATAAGCATGTTAGATTTCTGTCTTTCTAACATAGTCAAATTACCCAAATGAGTGGAGATCAAATAAAAAAAGGCAGACATCCAGGTTCATAACCAATTCTCTACCTATATACAACTAAATGATGAGAAAATTATTGCAAAAAAGTCACTACATGAGGAAAAAGTGCAAAAATGGGAGACCATGGGCTGCTCAATTAGGGTAACCAATTCAAAGAAGAACTAAAGAATATGCAAAAGCATGAGAAATTGTGCACTAGAATGTAGGTCCCAGCAGGCCCACAAAACTCAGCAGTGAAGCAACAACAGAGAGGGCTATCAAAATGAGGATTGTCAGGTGAAAAAAATTAGGTATAATAGATTATAACTTGAAATTAAAGAATTTGGAGAAATTTTACAATTATTTTGCATATTAGGCATAATAATTGATTAGATGCAATGAGAGTGAAGGAAAGGACATATTAAAACAACAGCTGATTCCAGAATAATTTTTTAATGAAAAAAAACCTACAAAAGAGCAATAACGGTTTTATACATATTCAAAAATAATATAAACACTAATTACATTTAACAAGATTCATGATATAACTATTTTGGGATAAGGTTCAGACTAGGAGTTTGGCAGGATGGTGTGTAAATGAAAATACTCATCATTTGATACATGGAGGTATCTAAAGATGAGTGTAAATTTGGAAAGATAAAATTAAAAACAAAAAGACTACTAAAAACTGAAAAATGCAAAGAAGCCTTAAAATATCTGAAAATACATACTTCTCAGAAATAAGTTTCAGGATGTGAAGAAATCCTCCACATCTCTATTTGGTGCAATATGCAATATGTTGATGCAATATGGGGGAATTCTTGTTTATTATGCTATTGGTGGTTGTGTTATTCAGTATCTCAACCTAAGACTATTTCATTTTGTTTCAACATCCAAAAGAAGGGAAACAGTTTGGGACAGCAAAAGTTCACTACCAAATGCTAACTTTTCTTGGCAACCACCTGAATTTTCTCTTCTAGGCAGAGATGCTTTTGGACATGAACAGAAGGAAAAAGTGGCAGTATCTTCACTTTTCTGCATAGGTGTGGGAAGCTAAAGACAATTGAGAACCAGTGCTGCTCATACTTCAGCAATCATATGAATCTCTGCAATCTTGTAAAAATTCAGTTCCTGATTTAGTAGGTTTGTGGAGGACCCTTTGAAATTGCCTTTCTAGCAAGCTCTTATGACGTGTGATACAAAGGGCATATGTACTTCACACTGTAAGTTGCAAGGTCCTGTTTTGGTCTCCACTTCTTTATGGAAGTGGTTTTCAAACTTTGATGTTTATTCAAATAATCCTGGAATCTTTTAAATTCTAAGTGTCAATTTCAAAACCAAGGACAATTAAATCAGAATCTCTGGCAGTGGATTCTAGATATAATAAAGGAAGACAAATAATGTCAATGTGCAGAGGCCTTAAAATCCATTGTTTTAGAAGCAATGATTTAATATGGGTGATATTCTCACTTGAAATTGTGCAGCTCACAATATCAACAAAAACAGCAGATTATGAAGCTCCAATGGATCTTCTGTCCTCAGAAACAATGAATAAAAAACATAAGCTATCAAAATCATATTTGTCAGAACAAATAGTCACAGGTTTACAGCAACCACACTGAAGGCTGAATCAAAAAGGTAACAAATGGGGAGAGACTTTACAGCATTTCTACTTAGCCTTATAACCCCACAAGTGTGGGATGGTTCTGAAGACAGCAACATCTAGTTGCAGTGTTCCCCAGAGGGAGCAGGGAGATTTAGATCTCAAGAAAATGTGTTTTTCTCATTTAACTTCTCAGGACATTTCTTGAAGGTTAGATGCAAGATTGTTGCCTTTTTTGGTCTTAGAACTCTGTCATGGCAAAAACAGTGGCAAACTGGGGGATGGACCTTGAAAACATTAGAATGAAAATGAGAAATCTCTGCTGCCTGGGTAAAAGATGCCCAGAGAAGTAAATAATAAACACATCAAAATCCTGTCTAAGAAAGCTGAAGAGGCCTATTGTAGAGAATAAATATTTAGAAAAACTTGTTTTTAAGGGGAATCAAGAAAGCCAAGCATGTGTTTTGAAAGCATTTGTGCTCACTCAGAAAAAGACCAACAAGAACCTCTGTTGCCACACCACTGTGATGATTAAACTTCAGAAAATTAGGAAGTGAAGACAAAGGTATTGTTTAAAGGGCCTAGCTAAGCATAAGGGAATACTCCAACAGAACCAATGCACTAAGACAGGGAAAGGTGTTTAAAAAAACATGAAAAGCATGTGTGCTTTTCATATGGAATGCTCTATGCATAGAGAACATATTCGAGTCAGTGAACACTCATGTTGGTGAAACCCACTTGAAAACGGTATCTTCAAATATACTAAGATAAGTCAGAATCTGGACTCATTTGTGAATAGGATCTGTAGATACTCTTTGGCAGAATGTAATGAATTTGGGCTTGAACCCAATAGGAGATACTTCATATGCAAAGAAAATTGAACATGGAGACGGGGAGGGAAGAACCAGACATTGAAGCCAGAGAAGGGAGAGAGATCAATATGTGACAGAGGAATTCCATCAACACAATTCTACCAATTATGACAGAAAGCATGGACTTGCTGACACTTTGATTCTAGTCTTCCAGCCTTCAAAACTGTGAGACAGTAAATGCATGTTGCTTAAGCCCATATTTGTCATGGCAGCTCTGTTAAACTAAGACTGCTAGTATTAATGAAATTTTTGGATGTAAAACCTCTTTTTCTCATTGTGACTTGGAGACAATTGCATGGGTTATTGGGAACAAAATATATAAAGATGTAAGTTGTGACAATAACATAAAGAGGGGTTGATTTTGCTATGTAAGACTATTATCAGTAGTAGAGGACTTAATGCTATAAACCACCTAGATCTAGGAGAACTATATAGAGCATGTCACAAAAGAGGAGCAAGAATCCATTCTTTTCAAGCTCACATGGGATATTCTCAAGATTAGACCATATATCTAGTTACAAAACAAATCTATAAAATTTTTAAAGACTGAAACACAGAAAGTATATTCCCAAACAATAATGAAATGAACCATAAGCCAGTAACATAAGGAAAACTAGAAAATTCACAAAAGTGTGGAAATTAAATACACCCATTTAACAAAATGTGGGTGAAAAATCAATGACAAGGGATATTACAAAAGATATTGAGATGAATGAAGATGATAATACAACCTGCTAACTTTGTGGGATGAAAAGAAAGCAGTGTTCTAGCGAATTGTATCTTGAAATCCCTACTTTAATAAAGAAAAATGATTCCCAATTAAGTATCTAACTTTACATGTTATGCATTGTATAGATCTATAAAAAGGAGAGCAGACTAAGCACAGAGTTATGAGAAAGGGGAAAATATAAAGATTAAAGTGGATAAGCACAGAATGCAGAAGAGAAAACAAAAGACAAAATCAACAAAACCAAAACATGGTTCTTTGAAACATCAATAAAATTGCCAAGACTTTACCTCAACTGATAAACACCAGTAACAAAAATGAGAAACTAAACTGAGGGATTGAATGAGGATCCTATAAATAATTGTAATCGAACAAGTTAAATAGTGTGAATGGCAAAAATTCGTAGAAATAAACAAATTACAAAAGTTGACTCAGGAAGATATAAAATATTTTATCAGAAGTATAATAAGCCAAGAATTTGAATCAGAAACCAAAAAACCTCCCCATGAAGAAAAAAATCAAGACATCTTCACTGTTGAAATCAATAAAACACTTAAAGAATTGACACTAATACTTTTCAAACTCTTCCATAAAATAGAATAGAAGATGTATTATATACATGCAATGGAATACCATTCAGCCAGAAATAGGAAAGAAGTAAACACATCATATAACAATGAACAAATAAACAAACATGCTAAGTTAATGAAGGCAGACCTAAGAGTTCACATATCTTAATGAATATTTATAAGCAATAGCCTGTGTGGGTAAATCCATTGAGGCAGAAAGATTAATGTTTAATTGGGTTTGATAGTGGTAGATATGGGGTTTCCTTTGAGGATTACAAAAATGTTTTGGTAATAGATAAAGTGAATGCACAACACTGTGACTATAGTAAATGCCACTGACTGTATACTTCAAAATAGTTCATTTGATGTTATCTGGATTCAACTCCATCAAAAAAAGGGATAGTCACAAGTCAAGGAAATCCAATTTACTTTTGAAACATAAAACATATTTTAATGTATCCATGTGAATATGAACATTAACAGATTAAAATTTCAATTAACTTTTGTTTGTCACATTCGCATCATGTAAAAAACCCCACCAGAGAAAAAATGAAAAATACCAAATGAAAAAAAAGTTCTAGAATTCCTTTCAAATGTTAAATTTGTGAATGAAATGACTATAAACTTATGTACTACAGCCATGCTATGTGCTAGAATTTTCACTTAATTTCTACTCATCAAAAACAATTGTAGACAATAAAAAATGAAACACAGAAAGAAAAGAAAAATAAAGATAAAACAAAAAATTCAAAAAGCAATTATAAAAGTATCATCCCATTTTGATAGAACAGACAACATTCATAACTTGATCAAGGGAGTGCTATTTGGCTTTTAAACTACCACATCCATCCTCCCTTCTTTATCCCAGAAACCTGTTTCATTTTGTTCACATCATTTTACGTTCTGAAATGTCCTTATTTATTCATCTTTATGCCAGTTTGAAAGTATTATATATCCCAGAAAAGCCATGTTTTAATCCTGATCTAATCTTGTGGGAGCAACCATTTCTTCTAATATAATCCAATACTGTAGGGCACAAGCTTTGATAAAATTATCTTCACAGAGCTGAAGCATGCCTAATTGTGGGTGTCACCTTTTTATTAGATGGAGATATAGCTCTGTCCATTCAGGGTGGGTTTGATTATTTTACTGAAGTCCTTTAAAAGAGGAAACATATTGCAGAGAAGAAATGACAGAAACCTCAGAATTGACAGAGAAAGCAGATGTAGATGCTTGGAGAACAGTTGCTTCAGAGAATAGAGACAAGTTTTTGGAGATTCTTGGAGCCTAGCAGATGTTACCATGAGATGTTAAGCAAGACAGAATCTGGAGAAAGTCAAGAGAAGCCAAGAAATTAAAACCAGCCCCAGAGCAGCAGTGAGGAACCCATGCATGTAGTGACTGAAAACAACAGAGCCCAGGAGCAAGGGACCAGCAGTTGCCAGCCACATGATGTCCCAGCCAGCAGGTGTTCCAGACAATTTGGCCTTTCTTGAGTGAAGTTATCTTCTTGTTGGCACCTTAATTTGGGCATTTTCATAGACTTAGAACTGTAAACTTATAACTTATTAAATTCCCCCTTTGAAAAGCTGCTCCACTTTTGGTATATTGCATTCCAGCAGCTTGCAAACTAACATAATCTTCTGATTATTGATATTTCCAAATTTATTTGAGGGAATTTTGGCATGTTGTCTATAGGGTATCTAGTCAGTGTCTTTGTCTCCTTTCTCTATCTCCAGGACTAAAATGATTCCTTACATGATAATCAAGTCAGAAGCACTTATGAAGGAATTAAGGAATGTATGAATCTCTTTCCTGCCCTTCAAAATGGCCTTATATCCATATTATCCAACATCATATACGGGTTCTAATTTTGCAATTTTCTGGCAAAGCCTATCAAGATGAAGAGTGTGTATCCACAGAATGAAGCCCTGACTGGGTTTATTATATTTGTAATCAGGGTGTAACTCCTGGAATATAGCCCTTCTTAGATTTATTAACTGTTTTAAAATAGAATGCAAAATAGAGGTTTATGTATAATGAAAATAAGCTGGAAAGTGGGGAAACTAGAGTGAAGAGCAAAGTGCTTTCCTCTTAAATCTTTTTGAGATATTGGTTGACCCATGTCTTAAAATTTGGAGGATCACCCGAGTTCTCCAAATAGTGAGCTGTGAGCATACCACAATCAACTATACTTTTATAATCCCTGCTTATATTCAGACATTTGTTGTATCAAAGCAGCTTTTACCTCATTTTCTACATTTCCTATTTTTAATGAGTCCTTTTTCCATTTGAGCATTGAATCTTTCAGTAATTTAACTGTCCCCTCCAAGATTCTATGCCTATACTGTGCAATACTGTAAGTCCTAGATTTGAATTAGTGTTAAATTTGCATTGACTTTAAAAAATCAAAGAAAACTAAAAGTTCAGCTCCTCAGAAACACCAGTTTTAACAGTCCCCATCCAAGATTCTAGATCTGTGCTGTGAAATACCATAAGTACTAGCCTCAATTTGCTGTTAAACTTACACTGATGTTAACACAAACAATTAAAACTAAAATTTAAGCTCCTCAATACTGCCAGTCAAATTTTAAGATCTCATTATGTACATGTGGGAAGTGGTTTCTGTGATGGACTGTGCAGAGATATATGAAAGGATGGAATACTATCTTTACTGCAGACAGCATTATTTTGGCAAGTTGTCTGCATATTAGTATTTCCTTCAATTTTTTTGTACATAAATAATTTATTTTCTCCTTCTCTCTTAATTGCCATCTATGTATTTCTTCAAATGACATTTTCATTGTATTTGTTTTAACTTCATAAAGTGAGTATGCATATTGTTTACCTGGTATTTGCCACAAAATAAGGCAAAACTTATCCTATAGTATTGGTTTAATTTTATTCACCTTTCAGATATACTGCTTTCATTTATAAATTTCTTCTATACTTGTGGATTCCATTCTATCTTTAATATTACTGAATTTTTGGATATATCAAATCTTGAACATCAATAAGGGTTTTGCTTTGATATATGATTGTTCTAATTTGTTAGCTGCCAGAAAGCAATATACCAGAAAATCAATGGCTTTTAGAAAGGAGAATTTAATAAGTTGCATATTCACAGCTTTCAGGCTGAGAAAATGTCCCAATTGAAACAAACCTATAGAAATGTCCAATCTAAGGCATCCTGGGAAAGATACTTTGATTCAAGAAGGCCAATGAACTTCAGAGGTTTTTTTCTCAAATAGAAAGGCAGATGGTGAACACAGTCAGGGTTTCTTTCTTGTCTGGAAGGGCACATGGTGAACATGGCATGATCTGCTAGCTTCCTCTCTAGCTCCATGGGAGGCATTTTTCTTCTTCATTCCCAAAAGTCACTGGCAAGTGGACTCTGCTTCATGGTTCTGTGGCATTCTGTCATCCTTCTCTGCTCTCTCTGAATCTCCAGGTTACTACCAAATGTTTCCTCTTTTATAGGATTCCAGTAAACTAATCAAGATCCACCTGGAATGGGTGGAGACATGTCTCCACCTAATCCAGTTTAACACCCACTCTTGAGTGAGCCACATCTCTATGGAGATAATCTAATTAAAATTTCCAACATAAAGTACTACATAAGGATTAGCCTTTACAAAATAGGATTGGATTAAAACATGGCCTTTCTAGGTTACATATATCTTTTCAAACTGGCACAATAATCTAGTATGAGAGCATAGATTCATAATTTATAAATTGAGTTATTACTTCATTCAGGTTAAAGAGATTTTGTTTTCTACAGGATTTGCCTTTATTTTTCAAGCTATGCTTTGCTAGAATGTAAGCATAAAGGAAGAAAGAATTTTTTTTGTTCAATTGTGCATTCTTTTCCCTTTAATACCTGGGCCAACACCAAGCCCATTGCTGCTACTTAGATTTAAGAGGAACCACTTAATAACATCTCTTTAAAACACTGCATTATTGAGTAAAAGGAAGAAAATGACTGGTGTGTGGATAGTTGATTTTTTTTACTAACAGATCGATTGGTAACATGTTTTGGTGTGGAAACAAAGAGATACCTAACGCTGAACTGCAGCACTAAGCAGATCTGTCCACAGAGAAGAAGAGCTGGGAAATGACAAGCCTGCTTTCACATGACAACGAATGCTTTTTTTATTTTTATTTTTATTTTTATTAACGGAAAAAAAAAAAGAAATTAACACAACATTTAGAAATCATACCATTCTACATATGCACTCAGTAATTCTTAACATCATCACATAGATGCATGATCATTGTTTCTTAGTACATTTGCATCGGTTTAGAGGAACTAGCAACACAACAGAAAAAGATATAAAATGTTAATATAAAGAAAAGAAATAAAAGTAGTAGTAATAGTAAAAAACAACAACAACAAACAAACCAACAAGCAAACAAAAACAAAAAAACCCCTATAGCTCAGATGCAGCTTCATTCAGTATTTAAACATGATTACTTTACAATTAGGTATTATTGTGCTGTCCATTTTTGAGTTTTTGTATCTAGTCCTGTTGCACAGTCTGTATCCCTTCAGCTTCAATTACCCATTGTCTTACCCTGTTTCTAACTCCTGCTGAACTCTGTTACCAATGACATATTTCAAGTTTATTCTCAAATGTCCGTTCACATCAGTGGGACCATACAGTATTTGTCCTTTAGTTTTTGGCTGGATTCACTCAGCATAATATTCTCTAGGTCCATCCATGTTATTACATGGTTCATAAGTTTATCTTGTCTTAAAGCTGCATAATATTCCATCGTATGTATATACCACAGTGTGTTTAGCCACTCTTCTGTTGATGGAGATTTTGGCTGTTTCCATCTCTTTGCAATTGTAAATAACGCTGCTATAAACATTGGTGTGCAAATGTTCGTTTGTGTCTTTGCCCTTAAGTCCTTTGAGTAGATACCTAGCAATGGTATTGCTGGGTCGTATGGCAATTCTATATTCAGCTTTTTGAGGAACCGCCAAACTGCCTTCCACAGTGGTTGCACCCTTTGACATTCCCACCAACAGTGGATAAGTGTGCCTCATTCTCCGCATCCTCTCCAGCACTTGTCATTTTCTGTTTTGTTGATAATGGCCATTCTGGTGGGTGTGAGATGATATCTCATTGTGGTTTTGATTTGCATTTCTCTAATGGCCAGGGACATTGAGCATCTCTTCATGTGCCTCTTGGCCATCCGTATTTCTCTTCTGGTAGGTGTCTGTTCAAGTCTTTTTCCCATTTTGTAATTGGGTTGGCTGTCTTTTTGTTGTTGAGTTGAATAATCTCTTTATAAATTCTGGATACTAGACCTTTATCTGATATGTCGTTTCCAAATATTGTCTCCCATTGTGAAGGCTGTCTTTCTACTTTCTTGATGAAGTTCTCTGATGCACAAAAGTGTTTAATTTTGAGGAGTTCCCATTTATTTATTTCCTTCTTCAGTGTTCTTGCTTTATGTTTAAGGTCCATAAAACCACCTCCAGTTGTAAGATCCATAAGATATCTCCCAACATTTTCCTCTATCTGTTTTATGGTCTTAGACCTAATGTTTAGATCTTTGATCCATTTTGAGTTAACTTTTGTATAGGGTGTGAGAGATGGGTCTTTTTTCATTCTTTTGCATATGGATATCCAGTTCTCTAGGCACCATTTATTGAAGAGACTGCTCTGTCCCAGGTGAGTTGATCTTTGATAAGGCAGATCTTTGATTTGCCTTATCAAAGATCAAATGTCCATAGATGAGAGGGTCTATATCTGAGAACTCTATTCGATTCCATTGGTCGATATATCTATCTTTATGCCAATACCATGCTGTTTTGACCACTGTGGCTTCATAATATGCCTTAAAGTCAGGTAGCGCAAGACCTCCAGCTTCGTTTTTTTTCCTCAAGATGTTTTTAGCAATTCGGGGCACCCTGCCCTTCCAGATAAATTTGCTTATTGGTTTTTCTATTTCTGAAAAATAAGTTGTTGGGATTTTGATTGGTATTGCATTGAATCTGTAAATCAATTTAGGTAGGATTGACATCTTAACTATATTTAGTCTTCCAATCCATGAACACGGTATGCCCTTCCATCTATTTAGGTCTTCTGTGATTTCTTTTAACAGTTTTTTGTAGTTTTCTTTATATAGGTTTTTTGTCTCTTTAGTTAAATTTATTCCTAGGTATTTTATTCTTTTAGTTGTGATTGTAAATGGGATTCGTTTCTTGATTTCCCCTCAGCTTGTTCATTACTAGTGTATAGAAAAGCTACAGATTTTTGAATGTTGATCTTGTAGCCTGCTACTTTGCTGTACTCATTTATTACCTCTAGTAATTTTGTTGTGGATTTTTCTGGGTTTTCTACATATAGTATCATATCGTCTGCAAACAGTGATAGTTTTACTTCTTCCTTTCCAATTTTGATGCCTTGTATTTCTTTTTCTTGCCTAATTGCTCTGGCTAGAACCTCCAACACAATGTTGAATAATAGTGGTGATAGTGGACATCCTTGTCTTGTTCCTGATCTTAGGGGGAAAGTTTTCAATTTTTCCCCATTGAGGATGATATTAGCTGTGGGTTTTTCATATATTCCCTCTATCATTTTAAGGACGTTCCCTTGTATTCCTATCTTTTGAAGTGTTTTCAGCAGGAAAGGATGTTGAATCTTGTCAAATGCCTTCTCTGCATCAATTGAGATGATCATGTGATTTTTCTGCTTTGATTTGTTGATATGGTGTATTACATTAATTGATTTTCTTATGTTGAACCATCCTTGCATACCTGGGATGAATCCTACTTGGTCATGATGTATAATTCTTTTAATGTGTTGTTGGATACGATTTGCTAGAATTTTATTGAGGATTTTTGCATCTATATTCATTAGAGAGATTGGTCTGTAGTTTTCTTTTTTTGTAATATGTTTGCCTGGTTTTGGTATGAGGGTGATGTTGGCTTCATAGAATGAATTAGGTAGATTTCCCTCTGCTTCAATTTTTTTGAAGGGTTTGAGGAGAGTTGATACTAATTCTTTCTGGAATGTTTGATAGAATTCACATGTGAAGCCATCTGGTCCTGGTCTTTTCTTTTTAGGAAGCTTTTGAATGACTGCTTCAATTTCTTTACTTGTGATTGGTTTGTTGAGGTCATCTATGTCTTCTTGAGTCAAAGTTGGTTGTTCATGTCTTTCCAGGAACCCGTCCATTTCATCTAAGTTGTTGTATTTATTAGTGTAATGTTGTTCATAGTATCCTGTTATTACCTGCTTTATTTCTGTGAGGTCACTAGTTATGTCTCCTCTTCCATTTCTGATCTTATTTATTTGCATCCTCTCTCTTCTTCTTTTTCTCAATCTTGCTAAGGGCCCATCAATCTTATTGATTTTCTCATAGAACCAACTTGTGGTATTATTGATTTTCTCTATTGTTTTCATGTTTTCAATTTCATTTATTTCTGCTCTAATTTTTGTTATTTCTTTCCTTTTGCTTGCTTTGGGAATAGTTTGCTGTTCTTTCTCCAGTTCTTCCAAGTGGACAATTAATTCCTGCATTTTTGCCTTTTCTTCTTTTCTGATATAAGCATTTAGGGCAGTAAATTTCCCTCTTAGCACTGCCTTTGCTGCGTCCCATAAGTTTTGAAATGTTGTGTTTTCATTTTCATTCGCCTCTAGGTATTTACTAATTTCTCTTGCAATTTCTTCTTTGACCCACTTGTTGTTTAAGAGTGTGTTGTTGAGCCTCCATGTATTTATGAATTTTCTGGCCCTCCGCCTATTATTGATTTCCAACTTCATTCCTTTATGATCTGAGAAAGTGTTGTGTATGATTTCAATATTTTTAAATTTGTTAAGACTTGCTTTGTGACCCAGCATATGGTCTATCTTTGAGAATGATCCATGAGCACTTGAAAAAAAGGTGTATCCTGCTGTTGTGGGATGTAATGTCCTATAAATGTCTGTTAAGTCAAGTTCATTTATAGTAATATTCAGGTTCTCTATTTCTTTATTGATCCTCTGTGTAGCTGTTCTGTCCATTGATGAGAGTGGTGAATTGAAGTCTCCAACTATTATGGTATATGTGTCTATTTCCCTCTTCATTGTTTGCAGTGTATTCCTCATGTATTTTGGGGCATTCTGGTTCGGTGCATAAATATTTATGATTGTTATGTCTTCTTGCTTAATTGTTCCTTTTAATAGTATATAGTGTCCTTCTTTGTCTCTTTTAACTGTTTTACATTTGAAGTCTAATTTGTTGGATATTAGTATAGCCACTCCTGCTCTTTTCTGGTTGTTGTTTGCATGAAATATCTTTTCCCAACCTTTCACTTTCAACCTATATTTATCTTTGGGTCTAAGATGTGTTTCCTGTATACAGCATATAGAAGGATCCTGTTTTTTAATCCATTCTGCCAGTCTATGTCTTTTAATTGGGGAATTCAGTCCATTGACATTTAGAGTTATTACTGTTTGGATAATATTTTCCTCTAACATTTTGCCTTTTGTATTATATATATCATATCTGACTTTCCTTCTTTCTACACTTTTCTCCATGTCTCTCTCTTCTGTCTTTCTGTATCTGACTCTAATGCTTCCTTTAGTATTTCTTGCAGAGCTGGTCTCTTGGTCACAAATTCTTTCAGTGACTTTTTGTCTGAGAATGTTTTAATTTCTCCCTCATTTTTGAAGGACAATTTTGCTGGATATAGGAGTCTTGGCTGGCAGTTTTTCTCTTTTAGTAACTTAAATATATCATCCCACTGTCTTCTAGCTTCCATGGTTTCTGCTGAGAAATCTACACATAGTCTTATTGGGTTTCCCTTGTATGTGACGGATTGTTTTTCTCTCGCTGCCTTCAAGATCCTCTCTTTCTCTTTGACCTCTGACATTCTAACTAGTAAGTGTCTTGGGGAACGCCTATTTGTGTCTAATCTCTTTGGGGTGCGCTGCTGTTCTTGGATCTGTAATTTTAGGTCTTTCATAAGAGTTGGGAAATTTTCAGTGATAATTTCTTCCATTAGTTTTTCTCTCCTTTTCCCTTCTTTCCTTCTGGGATACCACACGTATATTTGTACGGTTCACATTGTCCTGAGTTCCCTGATCTTGTTCATTTTTCTTTTCCGGATAGTTTCTGTTTCTTTTGGAATTCAGATGTTTATCATCCAAATATTAATTCTATCTTCTGTTTTTAAATCTGTCATTGTAGGTATCATTGTTTTTTCCATCTTTTCTACTTTATCTTTCATTTCATAAGTTCTGTGATTGTTTTTTCAGTTTTTCTATTTTTCTTTATGTTCAGCCATGTCTTCTTCATGTCCTCCTCAATTTATCGATTTATTTTTGAGAGGTTTTCCATTTCTGTTCGTATATTCAGCATTAGTTGTTTCAGCTCTGTATCTCATTTGAACTATTGGTTTCTTCGTTTGATGGGCCATATGTTCAATTTTCTGAGCGTGATCCG